>NW_026856247.1:0-24851 GCF_026571515.1 Ruditapes philippinarum | reverse complement strand
GATCATACTTTAAAGAACCGGTCAATGATTTGAATATTGACATAACAACGTGTGGTCGGGTTTCTGTTTTTGTGAGGTCACTGATTATATAAGAATGTATATTCCATTCATGTCTAAGTTTGATCCCTATTTAGTGATATGTATGAACATGTACGTTATTATCATTTCAGTAACGTCAAATACGGCGGTAGTAGTTTTTCACCACAAGGACGAGCATGCCTTACCTAACCAAGCCAGTGAACTAACGGGGAAAGAGATGAGAGGCTCTGGCGGGATATATGACATGGCGTTCAAGTCGGACAGGGGCATATACATGTGTGACTTTAATACAAAAGCAGTTGAAAGTATCGTTACGTTTATTCGAAGGCAAATCATATAAAAATTATGTTAGTTAATGACTAGAATAGTGTACCATTTGAATGATTTGTCAATGATGGAAGCACGCCTCCAGATTTATTTTATTTTTATGAATTCTTAAAAAACTGTTCAAATAAGCTTCCGACTGTTGCAAAATCTACGAATTTAGTGATTTAATTTAACACAAGGCATTTATTGAAGGAAAAATATATATAAAAGTAATAAAATACACTGGTTCGTGTATGCAGACATTTCTCATTCTATATTTTTACAAGATAAACGTTTACTGATATAATAATAAATTATGTAACATTTCAATATTTCACCTGTATTTTGAATGTGTAAACATTTCTTTGAACTATTAACTCACATAATCATTTTTTGCTCAAGTTTGACTTTTTTGTAACTTGTGCTGCTTTAAATATGGAAATTAATTTGGTCGTTTGTAAATTTTGGGATGTGGGTACTTCACTGTATGATTCTGGGAAGAGGATTTTTGTAAATAAATGACAGGTCATTACAATATTTGAGAATTTACTTAAAATGTGAATACGTGTTAATAGGGCACACATTAGTCAATCATTTACGAACTGTATCAAATACACAGACACTTTCATTTTGCTTTGTTTTAAAAATCATTTTGTTTTCTACTTAGAAAAAAGTTTTATCAGTCTGGACAAACAAGAAAGTATCCTGCCAAGAAAATAAAGAAAAGCTTGTATTTAAAGTGACATTTTGCCCATCCAAGGGTATATAGTGAGTGAACAGTTGAATATCAAAATAAGCTATATTTTTCCATAATTCCTTTTCATTTAATAATTTACTTCCCATAAACAATAAATAATGCACATGTGCAGATCCAAATAAAATTTCTGTAAATATCTATTAGAATTTATCTCTAACGCTCAGTTAATAAACAGAGTGGGGCAATCTTTCTATATTTTAGGCAGATTTTGAAATAAATATCAATTCAGCTCAACTTGACTATGAAAATATGAGCATAATGTCACTTAAAAGTTACTGCGTGCGAGCCAATGGCAATTCATTTATGAAAATGTATTTTATAGCAGTATCTTAAGGCCGCAACAGACGGTAGGATTTCATCGTACAACACTAGTACAATTTTCAAAGCAATACAACACTTGGATTCAGACGGTAATTCTGCATTGTAGGAATCATCTCAGGTCTCCCTAAAAAAAGTTCCCTCCCAATTGATCCCTTACATACTTTACTCACTAATATTTTTTTTCTCCATGAGAAATGATTGAAACACCTCCATTTTTTAAAAAAAATGTTAATTTTTTTTAATGCGCAGCCTGACCGAGACTCAAAACTGGGACCCTCGGAATACCGTACCGCAGTTCTGCTGACTGATCTATCCGGACGCCTACAAACTACCTCCCTTGATTAGAGAACAGTTCAATACCGTGACATAATCATTATCGGAACAATTTGGGATTCGAACATAACACAACTTTGGGTCTCCTGAAGTGTTTTTCAATATAATTTTTATCCCCATCTTACTTCTATGTTTACCTTTTAGCCCTAATTGTTCTGGAATTTCATTAGTAGCCTTCACACATTAAAACTACATGCCTCCAGATGAGGCAAAATATTTCAATAAAATCAAACTTAATAAAATTGTACTAAGATGTAAGGAAAAGTAAACAAATCAAGATTTAAGTAATATTTGACATATTATGTGCGATTAACGACTGTTTTTCCAGTATTTACAACTAAATTTGTACTGCGTTACTAACGCAGTAAAGGGTTTTATGCATATTTTGATCACGTTTTGGTAATTTACGTGGAGTTTAAATGGAGTTTAAATGCCATTTATAATGTTTAAATTGCTTCCTTTTGGTTACTTTACAATATTACACATTCAAATACATTTTTAAAATGTTCATGAAAATTAGCATGAATATGGAGGCGTGCTGCTTTAAGATTTGCCTGTACATCTTAGTTTTAATTGGTGTTGTACTTCAAAATCATACCGTCTGTTGAGGCCTAGACAGACTCCCGATTATCGCATCATTCAATTTAAATAGTTATCTTGCATCGATGTATTTTTGTATTTTCTAGAAGTGACTAAATAATTAAAGTGCGGTTTTTTTTAAAAAAAAAATACTTACAAAATGTTTTTGTTAGATCAATCTTTAAATTTCTACCTATTTCAGTCGTTACTGATTATAAATGTACATACATTAACATAGGGTCTTTTATTGTGAAAAACATCCCCCGTTTTTAAAAACGCCCCAAATATGCACCATTTTACACTTTCATTTTCCGTACAACCGCCGACGAGAGACGACTGGCAAAGGTCTACGCTTCGTGCGTGCGACTCACCGCCACTATTATAGTTGCGTCCCCTTACCGTAGTATACACAAACACAAATACAAACAATGGAAATGGAATATGATACGGTTATAGCTTAATGACCTTAGGTTAACCTCACACGCGTGTGTATACATGTGAATGTACATGATGTAAAGTGGGATCCTACTGATTAAGGGTTATTCCCCACAGAAAGAGTCATAAAATTTACCGAAAACAACTGTTATCGCTTGTAAATGTTTATCATTACTATTTATACACATGGTTTTATGGAAAACCTTCGAGACGGTGGATTCCATTTCAAAACCGAAAGTAGAAATTCGATATTTCGTTGAATAACATATTTGAAATTTTTTGGTAAGTACATCTTATTTCATAAAAATAATAATATATTTGGATTAATATAATAAAATAGTTGCACGTGATTAATATTGATCGATCTACTAAGTATAATTTAATGTTACATATATATTTGTTTATTTAAAGATGTTTTCAGTTTGCTTTTACTATCAATATATCTTTCCACGTATAATATATGATAAGTAAAAGCAGTTAATATTTAATTCAACTGATATTATATAGCAATTTATAATACATGAATGTGGGTGGCCAAAAAAGAAACTAAACAACAATAAAACGAAAGTAAGAAAAGGCCAACGCACGAAAAAGACATATTGTAACCGCGGGTTGTGCTATAGTTATTCTGCTCATGGTACAAATCAGCCCCTGCATGCTTACTAAACATTAGTTATTTTCACTATTACAGAAGCCGATTATCGTTTCACAAATACCCATTATCGAAAAACGTCAAAAATGGGAGCACACTTTGCAAAAATCGATCAAACGTTTCTCACGGCATGTCAGGTAAGTTAGCTGCGAAATATCACGTCAGTTTGCAAAAAAGTGACATGTAGTAAGTAATTAAGTAAATAAATGAATAAATTGTAATATAGATTTACATTTACTCAATTGAGCTCACTTAATATTTTGTAGACAAGAAAATCAAATTTCATATGTTGGAGAAGAGCAGTAATTTGGAGACGTTCTACTATAAATTGCCCTTAAAGAATATTGTTTGCGGATGGTTTTTTTATTGTTTGAGCCAAAACATTAAAACGTTGACAAACTATTTGATTGTTCAGAACGTTGTGCCAGGTCATTTGATTTTCAGTCATATATAAATCATGGTGGTTAATCATCTACCAATTTTGTTCATATAAATCAATGGCACGATTAATATTGTATTTTGTCGTATTTGCCATTGACAAATTTAAACATGTTATAAAAGTTCTCTATTCCGAGAAATATTGCAACAAATAATAATAATAATAATAATGATAATAAAATAATAATAATAATAATGCCGGAGGCTCTTTTCTTTCAGAGTCAATTATGTCAACTAGATGAATTGTTGCTTGGTCACGTTCTTTCTGTCGATGCGCTGCAAGATACATTTTCCCAACTTCTACACCAACTAAACGAACTTAACACAGAGAGTAATGGTAAACAAATGTTAGATATTTACATTGCATTTTAAGTGTTAAATACTGCTTTGTTTTAACGTAATTGTTAATTCTGGACTAAATGAACCGCATTGGTTGATTATCTTAAGTTATTTCAATGAAAATCAAAATTGGAATATAAAGTATCAGATCATTTTCTCAAACAGCCAATCTTTAACTCTGTGACCACAGAATTTCCCTTAGTTTTCTTGTTTATGTCATGGTATACAGAGAGGCTCTTATTTTGAATATACATGTACAAGCTGCGTGCAGTTTAAAGAGCGTTTTACAGTTGTTATCAACATGTACAAGATGAAAAAACTTTATCTTTGAAATGAAACTTAAAGCTAATGTTTTTATACGATTTTTGATAATTCACAGATGGAAATCACTTGCATTCAAAGCAAAAGCTGGGAACCAGTATAGAGCTGACAAAGAAAATCTTATCAAATATACAGGTATTCTCATTCAAAACAGAATGGCTACATTCATTACCATTTTTTTCATGTAAAAAAATTTGCACGGCATACCAGTTTATTTTATTCAAGTAACGCTTTATACAAACTCAAAAAAAACAAACAAACAAAAAAAAAAAAAAAAAAAAAAAAAAAAAAAAAAAGCACACACACACGGACTAACGGATAAAGGTTGATATATTGCATTTTTTGTTATAAAATTTCTAAAATTTAAAGTACATGTACATTAATGTAAACAAAAACGAAATGTCATCAGCTTTTCAATTTTCTTTATAGAATGCGTTTGGCCACAACACGACATCTTTATTACAAGGAATAAGTCAGTTTGCTAGAATTATCAAAACGAACTCCACTAAAGCTAACCCTATAACAAAAACTGTCGCGAGATTAAATGAGCTGAAAATTGACGCTTTTTTGTCACGAAAAAACCCTGAATTATCTGATGTATCTAAGCCAGACGAAAAAACAAATGGTCAACATAATGATCGCGCCCAGACGGAAAAAATGAAAAAGGAATCTGAACATGACATCGCAAAACTGAAAGAAGAGAAGAACAAGATTTCAAAGGATTTGCAAAAAATTAATGATGATAATGAAGCAAATAAAAAGATAATCGAGGAATGTAAAGAAATTATGACTAAGTTACGGGAGGAAAATGATCAATTACTAAAAGACAAAGAAGACATGAAAAACAAAATTACCAAACTGGAACGAGACAGTGTTCAAATAGCGCCAGGTAGGTAGTTAATTGATTTTGCAAAAGTATATACTGAAACAACATGTAACAACAAATGAGATAATAATATTAAATATTTGGAAATAAAAGTTGATTTGTATAAGAACTGCAAAAATATAAGTAATCCATAAGAAAAATGGAATCTCTTTTTAGTTTTTGTGTCACCTGCTTCAAAGTAGCGGCGACATATAGCCGAATAAAAAAGGCGTTTTAGCCGTTAATGATTGTTGTGTCTCCTGCTACACAATAGCTACAACATGCTACAAAGTAGACGCGACAAAATTATAGGGAACAAACTGGTCGACAAATTTGGTCACGGACCGCTTGACAGCCTTCAAATTAAAAAAAAGAAAAATAAAAGAAAAAAAATACAAAAATAAATGCAAAATAACTGAACTTATTAAGTAACTTTACTTGCTTATTCAGTATTATTAAATAACGTTTTTCTCTGAAAGTCAATTGTTCAGTGTTCTTCATAATTTTGTATCACATCAAAGATTCAGTGTTCTTCATAATTTTGTATCACATCAAAGATTTACTTCATATGTTTTATAATGCTCTATTGCATAAAATCATATGTATATAATTATCATTTTTAGTTCAGCTCTTCTGTCAGAAGAGGAATGACCAGGTTGGGTTTGTCATACAGGAAATCGTGGCACAACTTAACGCAAAAGGAAAGTTTGGCGCTAAAAAGCTGGCCTTCATAACATGCGAGAACTCGACTGATATTCTGCCGGCCTTGCCGCTTCTAGTCCTTTGCATCAATGCATCTAGAATAGGAACAGACGCAGCTAAATCTATAGAGGGAATTACAAGTAATGTGTTTTAGTTTTTTATAAGTTATTTGAACAGTTATCATCTCTTATGTTCATATGATGTTGCACAGCTTCATTATAATATTTTTGTATTTAATGTATAGTTTTTAAAATGTTTGATAAAGATACAATGAAAGTTATGTTCTTTGGATACTATACCGGTATTTATTGATTTATTCGTTTTTTGTAATATCAAAATTTGTAAGTTACCATATAAGTTATTGCAAATTATAGTTCTATCTGGAAGACAGTTTTATAGTTATATGTTGTTGTTTCTTTACATAGAGCCACAAAACAGCGCATTGATTGTTCTTCACTACAAAGATGAGCACGCACTTCCTGAGCAGAGTAGTGACCGGGTGCTGGGCGAACCGGAGTTCAAATCCTTGGCCGGCATCTTTGACATCGGTTTTCAGTCTGGTAAAGGGATATACAATTGTGATAGAAACACGAATGCAGTCACAGGCCTGGTGCAATTTATACAACAGATTTTGGAAGAAAATCCACTGAAAGTTCATGTTCAATAATAACGTTTCCTAAAAATGTTGAAGAGAGTTCTTAGTTTTATTAATAATGTTCAAATTGACAACAGATACTTAATAAATTCTGTTTAACTTATCAACAAGGAAACAATAAGACAGTTGCGACAATCGTATTCCTTCATTACATTATCTTATCAGATACATGAGTATGCTATTGTTAGATATAAACTATAAACATGTCATCGGATAAAGGGAGACAACCATATTTGAATTGGACTATATGTTTATTAAATGCATTTTCGTTTTCTTTAAAAATATATGCGCAGTTTGATATGTAAATGCTTAAACATTAAAATATATCACAATACATTTGATAAATCGTAGCATTTTAATTACAGGTCTACCGTTAAAAGATTTTTTCTGTGGCTACACTATTAATAATGTTAAGCAAATAAAGATGAAAATAAGATAATGTAAAGCTTTTATACATACCTTATATAAAAACAAAACTTTAAATACCCAATTATATGATATTAATTTTTAGTGACACTAGCTAGAAAAGGTGTGTGGCGACTGTCAACTATAGAATAGTTATTTGATATAAAGTGAGGAAAACATATGTAAATAAATTATTTCAAACATCAATAATGTTTTATTGATTTTATTTTATTTTATCAAATGTGCATAATACACACAATGGCCCGGATCCACCGGGGGGAGGCTTAAGGGGATGACCCCCCCCCCCCCACACACACCAAACACCCTGGCCATAAATATGTTTTCATTCAACGGTGGCATTTTGAGGGTACAACATTAACAACAAGCATTTGATAGTATTGCGGGCAATACAGTAGTCCCCTACCGGTCCCTCAAAAAGTTCTTTAATTGTCATACACTCCTGTGTATTGCCATTTATAATGAATTTGAGGATGAAATAAATTAAGTCTGTATTTGAAAATATCGACCACAAAACATAATAAAATAAGTTTGTCTATATCACAGTAATGTGTTAAGTTTCCATGCTTAGTAAGGAAATTATGTTTATACAACCTTGTCATATTATTACGATGTGGGATTTTAAAGTAAATCCTATAAGGAATGAAGAAGTTGGAGTGAAAATACCAGTTTCTCGAAAAAAATCTAAGTTCAAGGGGGACATAATTCTGGAAATAGTCTTGCTAGAATATTTAACCTTCTCAAAAATGTCGAGTGATAATAAGAAATATATATATGAAGTTTGAAGTAGATACATTAGGAAATAAAGAAGTTATTTAAAAAAGACAACATTTTTTCCCCTAAAAAATCTAAGTTCAAGGGAGGTAATACTGATATTATTGTGCTAGAGTTATAAACCTTGTCACATATGATGTGGTTGATGACCAGAAACTTATATTTAAAGTTTGAAGTAAACACCTTAAGAAATAAAGAACATATAGTGAAAAAGCTGAAAAATTTAAATCAGAAATCTTAAAATTCAGGCTATTTGTTGCCATAGCAACCAGAATTTTCAACATAGGAAGAAAAGAAAAAGATGTGCATAATCTCCAGACTGCCATCTAGCCATATTTCAAGTTTCATAAAAATATTTTCAGTACTTTTTGAGTTATCACTGGATCCAGTTTATGTGTTAAATTTGCCATATTTTCAGACTATTTGTTGCCATAGCAACCAGAATTTTCAACATAGGAAGAAAAAAAAAATACGTGCATAATCTCCATACTGCCATCTATCCATATATCAAGTTTCATAAAAATATTTTCAGTACTTTTTGCGTTATCGCGGGATCCAGTTTTGTGGACGGACGGACTGACGGACTGACAGACGGACGGACAGACAGACGGACAGACAGACGGACGGACAGACGGACGGAGGGTAAACCTAAAGTCCCCTCCGGTTAAACCGGTAGGGGACTAAAAACTGGCTAAAGATAAATATAATTAAGTCACTAAATCCTTGTATATTGGAGCCTGGACTCCTGCTGAGTTTCCTGTCACTATACGCCTCTAGGCTATTTCTCAACATAATGTTTTCGACTCACTTTTCATAAATAACTCTTAGTAAAGAGAGACATTAAGCGTGTACATAATACTGAGTCAAATTAGTAGATCAAAATATATGTACTAGTAAATTAGAAATAGCCCCCTTGAATGTGATGGATGATTTTTTTTTTTTATATATTTTCAGCTTGTTTTAACTCTTTATCTACATAAATACTGAAGTGTAAGTGATGTAAATTTTAATGAAAACGCCTTTCTAAAGCATCCCTTTTTTAGGGTTAATGCCATGGCTTTTCCTTTCTTTAGCAATAAGGACCATTTAAAAGGATCTGCCTGTCTGGAAAATTCTTATAAAATCATAGTTTTACCCAACAAATCAGTAAACATTACGTTCGATTTTCTTCGACTTTTGCAAAAATGAAATGTAATTTGCAACACAAATTAAATAAAGTCTGAAACTTTGTGAAAAATATGAAGACACTTCCATTTCAAAATGTGCACCGAAAATGCACCAGGAGCCACCATTTAACACGTAGATTTCCTTTTTTCCTGTGGGAGGACCCCCGGACCCTCCTTAATTAAAGGGGAGAGTTTGGACTTTTAAACATTAGCTCCCCTCCCTCGCCAAAAAATTCTGGAACCGGCCCTGCTGTATGATAAAACCAGTGCAGTTTCATTACCATACTGCATGTTTGTAACTGCTCATTGCATGTTAATAGTTTTATATACACAGCCAACTTATGAAGAAACCTGTTTTTCCCCATTAAATAGGAAGTTTGCTGTTGCATGGATTTTGACTGGCTTTATGGCTGTATAGTAGCGGTTGTTCGTGCAGTATATAATGAAGCCTCGTTTGGCATCTCAGGTTATATATAAAAATAACAATTTATAAGGTAAAGCTTTTTAAGTAACAATATCACTGTATTAAAAATGTATTTCATGTACACTTAGCAATTTTACTATCAATTGCGCAAATTGTACATGTGTATACACTTAAACATCGCACAGTGACTGTATGTTTGAATAAAATACGGAATAATTAATAAAAAAAATAATTAATTAGGCCAAATAAATAAATAAATTCGTTCGTTCATTCATTCATTCATTCATTCATTCATAGAATGAGATTAAACCGATTCGATCTTCGTGGAAAAAAAATGTGTTAGTGAAATAAACGTCCATACCTTGCTACGCTCCGGTAAAACCTATAAATAGACTACGGAAAGGGCCGAAAAGTTGCGATTGCCACTATAAATAGATTGAATTATTCATCAGGTCACGTGCTCCGTAATATTTCTATTTTTAGAATATTATTATTTCCAAAGCAAAATCGAAAGTAGTCTTGCAATTTTACCGGAAAAAGGTAATTTTCAATCAAACTACAAGGTTAGTAATTCGTTTTATTTGTTAAGCATAGTACACGTTTAAAGGTTGCTTTTTTGTTGAAACTCTCACTTATATGTCTGACCTACTGTACACATAATTTTATGTTTATAAATCTATATTTATTTTTTATTAATTTAAGCCTGAAATTTAATTAGGGTTAAACATTGTTTTTCATAATGTAAGATTATCTATCACGCATCATGCAAACACCAGTGACACTGCTCTTATTTAGCATCTAATAACATTTGGCCAAGTTAAAACAAGAACCATCATGTGTTGTATGCGTGATTTGTGAAAAAAATTAGACATTTTCTGATCTTGATCTTCATTGGGCCGTTGCAGCAGAATTATGTAACGTGCCAAAGCTTTATTCTGAGATATTTTCGTGCTGGTCAGAATAATCAAAATAATAAAATGTACATGCAGACTGTTTACATGTATATAATAATAATAATACGGAATGTTTACATGATTGTATAAAGAGAATATACCTATAGGGCATGTAGGGCTGTTGGGCGGGAGCTTCCAACGATTCTAAATATGTTTGGCAGAACCCGCAAAAGTATTCATTGATACCCTAAAAAAATACAGAATCATTAGAAAATTATCAGCAATAGGTAATTGTGATATTCCTCAATGTCCAATATTTATAAATCCAGACCACACGTGGACACGGGGCGCTATTTTACTAAAGTTTATATCACAGGCTCATTTGTATGTGAATGAAACAGATTTCAATTACTCTACGCGAATTATATACATTGCATAAATAAGTTTATAAAGTAAACGAATGCTAGATAGTAATGTCGCTTTAAGGCGCATTATATATATATATATATATATACTTTATTTGCAAGACAATGAGCCGAATGCATGTTCTTATATATAATTAGACATTTGGTTTTGATGTTTCTTGTCTTGTCTGCTCGTTTGTCAGTCCGTCTGTCCGTGTTTATCTTCTTTGAAAACACTTGAAGATTATGATATTTTTAAGATAGTAGTTTCGATTGCAGCACTTAGACTGTAAAGAACACTTTAAATGCATGTGAATATATTTTAGTATTGCAAATAAAAGTCCATTTTACTATTATAATAATAATTATGTTAAAATTTGTTTTGGTTATAGTTAGTACTTTTATATATTGCCTGTTTTGCAGATAAAGGTTTCTTCAAGTACAAAGTACAAAATGGGCATCTTTCTATCTTTCTTTTCTATCAAAGACAAATTTACAGACCAGTGTGAGGTAAGGACGTAATACAACTTTCATTCTTTAGTCCATTATTCTATTTGTTCTGCATACTACATATTTTCACATTTATTTTTAATTGATTTTTTTCATGACATGATAAATGTTACACTTTGTGCATTAAATATTTGATAATGATGATATTTAAGAGCTTTTTTTCTATCTTTCTTCTGAAGCATTTATCAAGCATGAAGTCACCGTTGGTACATTATGAAGACACCACATTTAAAGAAAGGGGGGGGGGATTTAGAGATAAAGATGCTAAATATAATCACAACAGCTTGAAGATGTACATACAGTTAAAAATAATTTCAAACAGTCAAATGAAAACAATTAACGCGTCATTAAGTATATTGTGAATTTTTTTACAGAAAGCATTGATGCAACTAGACACAGCTCTTTCTGGTCTTGCCTCATCCGTCGACAATGTTCACGTGACAGTTCAGCTTCTCCTTAACCTGCTTGAAGAGTTGGATACAGGTACTGTATATGTCTTTCTCATTGTTAGTTTCGTGTAAAGGTCCATAATGCCTCTTTCACATAGTTTCATTTCAAGGCCCATTATGCCTCTTTCATATGGTTTCATTTCAAGGCCCATTATGCCTCTTTCATATGGTTTCATTTCAAGGCCCATTATGCCTCTTTCACATAGTTTCATTTCAAGGCCCATTATGCCTCTTTCACATAGTTTCATTTAAAGGCCCATTATGCCTCTTTCACATAGTTAGTTTCATTTAAAGGCGCATTATGCCTCTTTCTCATAGTTTCATTTAAAGGCCCATTATGCTTCTTTCCCAAAGTTAGTTTCATTTATAGGTCCATTCTCCCTCTTTCTCATAGTTTCATTTAATGGCACATTAAGCCTAAGAGATTCATATTTTTAATGTGTCATAAAGTTAGCGAAATATAACTAAGTTGTACTTTGTCTTCAATGCATGATTAACAGAGCATAAAAAGTAAAATATTGTTCATATTTTTGGAAAATTAGTATGTTTTAAACTGTAACAAAATACCAAAACTAAAAAGTTTTTTTGGGTTTTTATTTGTTTGAAAAATAAAACTGATAGCATTTCTGAGGTCTTATAGGAACAGAACAGAACAGAATGATAAACATATTATTTCTAGCAGTAACTCATTGAACTTTCGTTAAAAATACTTTTCTTTTAAACCACAGAAATATTTTGTTGATACAATGTATTTGATTTGTTTTCATTTCTTTGATTTATTCATGTTTCTTTTGCGAAATCAATAGTTGTTTCATTTGAACTGTACTAAAAGTTATAATTTTATTTTTTTCTGAGATTTTATGGAATGAATTGTTTGAATGATTGTTTGTTATTTTAGGTTCTCATAATATAGAGGGACTCCAGGAAGCTGTTAATTTGACTAAGAAGTTACTTGCGAACATTGAGGTAAATACACTTTCTGGTAATTGTAAATAATACTTATTCTATCTGTCGAACAAAAAGGTACTTTGGCACCATTCTTGCACATGTTTCTACGTATAAAGATACCGTATTCTAATGCTATTAACTCGCGGATGTGAGGTAATTTGACAGTCACAGAATGTTTCGATTCTGGGCTTCATTTAAGTCACGCAAATTCATAAAACGTAACAATTTATTACATCACCGCTTACTCGTGTGAAACTATCCATTTATTATTTATTTTCTTCTCTGTCAATGGCCACCTGCGAATGGACACCTGTGTGCACCATTTTTATTCAAGAATGTTTGTAAATGTACTAAGTTAAACAACAGAACGATTTCACAATATACGAAAAAAATATGTTCAAAAGCACTTTTATGCATTAAACAATGTTTACTGTTCTTTAGTCATTTCTTTAAGGGGTTCGAATCTTCTTACATGAAAAGCTGCAAAATTATGAATTTTGAAAATTATTGCTAGCATTTTGGAAAAGAAAGATAAATTTATTAGGAAAGGTCCAATTATCAGACACGTGTTACGAATGACATCCTCGCTTGGATAACTAAAAGGCCTTGTTCTAATATTGAAATTGCCGCCATAGTACATGTAATTAAATAGACAAATACATTTTGAATGCATGTTTTGCTACGAGTTACATTACAGTGAATAAATTTATGCAAGATGAACGATATTAAGTCTTGGTACATAAGAAGTTTTTTTCCTTTTTACATGCAATATATTTGAAATTATTTCCATACTTAATAATTGAGCCGCGTCACGACAAAACCAACATAATGGGTTTGCGACCAGCATGGATCCCGACCAGCTGTCAGTTTCTCTACTTGTTATAGGGTTTGTAAGCGAACAGCATGGATCCCGATCAGACTGCGCGGATGCGCAGGCTGGTCTGGATCCATGCTGGTCGCAAACCCATTATGTTGGTTTTGTCGGTACGCGGCTCATATGTTGTTGTTGTTTTTTTTCATACAGAGGTCATTGTACGGTCAGAAGTTTTCATCATTGCAAGGCGTAAGCACATTTATGCACCTGATTAGAGAAAGGAAAGAGTTTAAAACGCTTATGCAACAAGTACGATGTATACATAAATTAAGCATTGATGCATACCTTGCTGAATTTCCACATGACGTATTACGGGACGAATCAGGAAGCAGTGTGGATCTTGGATATGAAATGAAAGAGTTAAAGAAGAAAAACGATGAGCTTGAGGAGAAATTAGCCGCTTTAGACAAAGAACTTCAAGAAAGAGATGCAAAGATTAAAGTTTTGCAAGAGGAAGTAGAAATGCTGAAATGCGAGTTGGAAAGTAAACAGCCCCATATTGAAACATTACCAGGTAAGTCTCTAGCCTATAGATTTTGACTTAAAATTAATGTGCAATCTTTAGAGACTTGTAAGATGATTATATAGCATAGTTTCCGGTTTAATATTAAAAAAACATACATTGTCTTCATAACAAAGATATTTTAGCTGATTGATAATGCTCAGGAGAGAACTTTGGTGATAGCATGATTTCCGTTTTGTATCACCTTTTGTTCTTTACATTTCTATTTTTAACCAGTTGGTACATTTTAGCCAAACTTCACAGGAGTGTCCCTTAGATAGATCTCCAAAAACGTATATAAACGTTTATAAATGTAGTCAAACTAATGCATTAGTCACTCAACTATAGTAAATAAATCATGACTCCCTCATTAACCATGCATGGCCTAAGGGTTACGTGCCTTTTGCCAGATGTGATTAAACTCCCTATTTCTTCATGAAAGAATTATGACATTTTCAGGCAAATAATTTCAGCTGAGCAATCTCGGGCTTTTATTGCTCTCTTGTTTACGAATTGCAAGACAATGTGCTTTCTTTTTCATTTAATGAACAAAATTGATGTACTATTCTCTTTTCTTTACACACAGTTCAGTTATATCACCAGAAAGGTGGTGAACTGATAACTCATATTCGTGAAGATCTGCTCAGCAAGTTAAAAACGCATCTGGCACAAGATAACAAAGATTTGGATGTGGTCACGTGCGAAACGTCTTACCAAATTCAACCAGATCAGCCGTTGCTTATCTTATGCACGAGTTCATCAAGGCTAGGAACAGACGCCTTAAATGCTATTCAGGGAGTTCTCCGTACGTATACTAGTTATTAAACCAACATACAATTTAATATAACCTTTTATGTATAGTCAAATGTTATGATAATAGGTTAGTTTAAATACTCAATACCGTATATCGCCCTGTGACATGGAATTTCGGGAAAATGATTTTTACTCCAGAGTGGCGGACGAAAAAATGTATGGCAAAGTATGAAACCGTTTTCTCCGCCGTCTTGCATGTCTGCATGTTCAAGACTATGCCACGCAATGGTCACGGCAGTGATAGAGTATATGTAAAACATATCTTACATATACAGTAAAAACTCTGAAAACCGGACCCTCTGAAAACCGGACCATTTTAAAATTCCCGTATTTTCTCCTTATATGTTGACATACTGTATAGGAAAAAAATCCGCAGAAAAAAAAGGACGTAGCAGGGACTTTTTATTGCAGGTTCAGTATGCTTACCATGTCATCAATCAGAACATTCCAGGCTATTATCTATGATAGCCTCGGACTTAATACCGATTGAAAGAAGTTCTAACACGTGGTTTTAAATGTTAAAAAAAACGGACGTTATAATCTTCGATAATGTATAATGAATGTATATAGGAATAGGTCCGTATTCGAAGACTGACGGCAAAGGCCGGAACAGTTGCGATTGCCATTTCATAAATCATTTTATAGAAATGCGGGTTTACTTCTTTTTCCAGGCTAGTCGAGAGAAAGTGATATAGAGTAGTACTACTATTTATATTTCAGAGAAGGAGAACACAGTATTGCTGATATTCCACCATAAAGATGTGCACGCTTTACCGAATCAGACGAGTGATCGAGTACTGACTGGGCCTGATTTCAAGACCCTTCGTGGCATATATGACTTGGCGTTTCTTTCCGAGAAAGGGATATACGAATGTAATATGAACTCACTTGCCATTAAGTCGATTATTGACTTTATTTGTTATGTATCAAAGGAAAATGGTCAAGCTTAGAACACTACCAACGCGAATAAAATCGAGTGAAGATTAGCTCGTGTACTGATACAATATTATTAGATAAAGAAGTGGGGCAAGAAGGAAACACATTAAGTACTGATAATATTCGTCTATGTTCACCTTATAACATGCAAACATTCTAGTCATTCAACATTTTTATTGGTAACGTTTTTTTTTACATAAAACTCTGGTAATTAGATTTGTAAACGTAGATTGGCGACAGATTGACAGAGCAATGTTATCCGTTCATTTCTAAAGAGATGTTTGGATAAAAAAAGTTCATTGATTGGTATATCTGGTCATGTCATTTATGCAGGGAAAAATAATGAAATAATTAAGCTTATTTAGTACATAAGGCAGCTTTTGTAAATGTTTCTTAATTCTTTCAACTTTTAAAAAAATAATAAACCATGCCATCGTTTTAATGTATAGGTCATGTTTCCTTTTCTGGGCCCGGCTTCGTAGGTATTTGATTACAACGACATGCCTTGTTTTAATGTTATACTTCACTATCATTTAAAGTGGCAGAAATCCTATTTTGTACTACAATTTCATGTCACTTCTTTTATCAATTATTAAAATCTTATGAAACTATAAGCTTATTAAGGATTCTATGTACATGTAGTATTGTAAAGATCTGTTTGTAGAAATGTATTTTTCCGTTTTTCTTTTTATATGAAGATTATTTTTAAAACGTATTTACTATATTACTATACATTGGCTGAGATATTTCAGTATCACTTTCAATTCATTATCATGATTATAAACAATTTTCAATAAACGTGTCTAAGATCATTTATGTTTTATATTTACTTGTTTATTTAATGCATGGATAAGATGAATGTTACTACGCAACCCCCCCCCCCAAAAAAAAAAAAAAAAAAAAAAACAAATAAAAAAACCACACACACACAAGAACAACAACAACATTATCTTATATGTGTTATGCGATGAATTTTATCGAAAATTTAGCCATATTAGCTGTCACCGTTCATAACAAGCTCATCATGGTTAAACCAATAAAAACATATACATGGAAGAAAATACATAAAATGAATGAGTAATAGTTCCTAAACAAATATTTCGTATGAAGGTAACAAAGAAAAAATATTAGGACACATGTTACATGAAAAACAAAATAAATACAGATTGAGAAAAGTAATACTGTTATTGCAATAGTGAATCCCTAAATTTGAAAGCCTGGTAACAAAACAGAGCCATTGAAAATGTTAAAAATTACGAAAATCTATACATTTTGTCCTTTTGTAGACGAACTTATTTATGATTATCAATATAAATATTGATTTATCCTATACAACAGTAACATTTTTTCATATAACTATCAAAACCCTTAGAAAGGTAAATATTATAAAGCATCATGCCTCCAGATAAGCCAAACTATTTCAATATAATCACGCTGAAAAACAAATTGTACTAAGTGCTTTGAAAAAGTAAAAAGATACAAGATTCAAATAATGATTTACGTGTTTTGTGCGATTGATGGCCTCGTATAACCACATTCTTCTGCGTTACTAACGCAGGAAGGGTTATTTTTACATATTTTGACCTCTTTTTAGTAAATTACGTGTGTTGCAAGCTAAGTGTCATTGATAATGTGTAAATTGCGTCCTTTTGGTTACTTCATAATTTTATATTTCTCAATACATTTTCAAAATGTTCACAAAAAAATAGCATGGATTTGGGGAGGGGCAAGTTGCTTATTATTTAAGGATAATTTCGAAATCTGTATTAACTGAAATACGAATAGTGCAGACCATAATCAGAAGGTCAGAAGGCACGGTTGCATGGATAGAATAAGTTGCATGCCAGCAGGTGAACAATGAAGATTGATTATAATAAATAGATTCTATTGTATAAGTATCTATTTATTGTCAACTTGACATGTACAATAATATCAGCACGTTTACCATGATTCCGAAGCAGTATCTTAAATGATTTCGTGTCATTGTTGATAATGCAGAGTAACTTATTTAGTAACTTATAATCTGCAGCATTAGCGCCAACTAAGTAAATTTCAGCCTTTGTATGTCATAAAGCGATGAACATTATTAGCTCGAGAAAAGAATGTCATATGCTAGCAAATGAATATCCACTTACTGAAGTTACTTGCTGTAATATAAAATGACGTTATGTCTTGAAAGGCAGTGAATTATACGCTGCTAAATTTAAGATACATATGGTATTGTATGCATGTAACTGACAGACACAAAATATCAAGCACACATGCATGAATATAGAAAAATGAATGTCTTCATGTTAATTGCTCTATTTGTAGTGCAATTTGGTCGTACTGAATCATCACATTTTGTATTGTTACTGCGTGTTGCTAAAAAGCTTTTTCGGTGCACACACCGCATTAATAACTTTTCTATCTTGGGAAAATATTAGAAATGATAGTTTAACGTCTCAATTCCGACTAAAAGGACGCAAAGAATAGAGGAATTGATAAAAGATTGACCTTTATGTTCTGTCAGAATGTTAGCCACTTTCATGGTATTTCTGCCATCGACGGCAGCATTTTTTATTCGACCGGACCAGATTGAACGTCTGAAAAACTTTCAAGAAAAGACTCACGGGATAGATATTTGGCTTGCGTGACCCCAATGGATGAACGTCTATATTAATAACACGAAATCCTGCCATTTAGTTAAAACTTGAGATATTTTGAACAAAAAACAGACATTTTCACGGATTTTTCGAAGCTGTCACTTTTAACCTGCTCAAAATAGTCATAAAACAGGAAAAAACGAGTCAAATATTACCTAATAGTATATCCAGTCAATGGACAATAGTTTCATAGCAAAAAAATGGGCCGTATTTGTGTAATCTAATAA
This sequence comes from Ruditapes philippinarum, assembly GCF_026571515.1. Taxonomy (NCBI): domain Eukaryota; kingdom Metazoa; phylum Mollusca; class Bivalvia; order Venerida; family Veneridae; genus Ruditapes; species Ruditapes philippinarum. The sequence goes on along the minus strand of NW_026856247.1, from coordinate 6,121 downwards.
TACCACCTACCTGTACCGAACGGTAAATTTCAGCTATCTGCCATCACTGCAGTGATCTGCCATCACTGGTGCCGGTAATATGGTGTGATTAAAGTAAGCCTAGACCATTTAATCTAGCATCTTTCATAGATGAACGAGTCAAAGTTTTCAGTCTACGGAGCGCACTAAAGCTTCTTATACACGAACATGATCCAACGGTTAAACTTAGTATGAACTGATAAACAAGGGCCATCCGTGATCACATATGTCGCTTCATGATAGCCATAACTTTGCAAAAAATTATTCAACCTCAAGACCTTGTGCAGTATGCACAAGAAATTGAGCTATCGATCAATCCTGTAAAGTTTTATTGAAATTGCATCAGTGGTAAAACAGGAGTAGTCGGGACTATTTTCAAAATTAAAATCATAAAAGGGCAAAAACTCTGACAAAAATCAATGAACCGAAAAATGTTGATGAGATGCACAACTAGACATGGTATTGATCATTCCCCTAAAATTTTGATGAAATTGCACTAGCAGTTTCTGAGGAGTAGTCTAGACAAACTTCTGAGTAGCTGGCAACATAGCAAACTTTTTTATTCAAGGGCAATAACTCAGCCGAAAGTCATTCAAGCAAAAAACTTGTGTATTATGCACAAGTACATGACCTACCGATTAATCATGTAAAGTTTCATTGAAATTGCATAAATGGTTTTTGATGAGTAGTCCGGACAAACTTTAATATTTCAAGGGCCATAACTAGGCTAAAATCATTCAAGCGGATAACCCATGTAATAATTATGCGCACGTGCTTGACCTACCAATCAATCCTGTAAAGTTTCATTGAAATTGCATTAGTGGTATATGAGAAGTAGTCCGAATAAACTTTAAAAAATAAAAATAAATTAAAGAGCCATAACGCTGACAAAATTCATTGAACCATAGAAAGCCGATGATATGCACAAAGTTTGGATGAAATTGCACCAGCAGTTTTTGAATAGTAGTCCGGGCAAGCTTTTGTGTATCTGGCAACACACAGAAAAAAAACACCTTTTTTGTTAAAGGACCATAACTCGGCCAAAAATCATCACCTACCAATCAATCCTGTAAAGTGTCATTGAAATTGCATTAATGATATAAGAGAAGAAGTCCGGACAGACTTTAAAAATAAAAATTATTTAAGGGACAAAAATCATTGAATCGGAAAATGCTGCCGATATGCACAACTAGACTTGGTACTGATCATTCCTGTAAAGTTTGGATGAAATTGCACCAGTAGTTTATGAGGTGTAGTCCGGACAAGTTTTGTGACAGACGGACAGACAAACGGCGGAGAAGTCATCCAAATATGTGTGAATGTTTGGATCATATGCTTTATCACATATTTCAAAACGACATTGGATTTTTAACATTTTGATATATTTTTCCATCTTGTATTGACTCGTAATTACCGTCTCTACTTTGGAACAGAAAGCCTTATTTGTTTCATTCCAGATCTTATATTGGAGGTTCTTTTTTCGTCATCTTTTTCATTTTCAAGACCTTTTTTTCTACCTGATGTATTTCTTAACTTTTTAAATATTAACCGAGACAACTGCCTCGGGTCGCCTCAGTGTGGCTACGGCACTGAACGGTAGCATATAGTTTGACGGCCTCATTTTGAAACCGAAAGTACGACATTGTTATGGTAAATACTTAAATGACACTTTTTTAACCAAAAGCTGTGATAAATGGATAGTTAGACTCGAAAGGAATATGGGAATCAGCCAGTCAAGACAAAATAATATTGAAGGACCTGCTCGTATGATAAACGTAAGAATTTTCTTGTCTTTGCTCATTGACTTTGTATAATAGATCAATTGTCCAGCGCGTAGACAAGTCAGTAACTACATGTACCACACACTAGCACCCCCACAACTTATTTTTACAATAATTAGTTTAACGCTGTTGTTGAGTAGAGTGATAGAGATATTTATAGTTATAGATCGGTAGTAATCAACTGTCGCCAGTTGTTTATTCTAGCGTGATTTCCAATCTTGAGTATTTGTGTACATGTACTGTATAGACTATGAACTATATCACTTTTACCGCGGTACTTAGGGTCGTGAGATCACTGATCTCCGGACTCCACAATTCGTATCCTATAATTAACTTGTAGGGAATTCCCATTCCCATTTAATGATAAGATCTAAGCACACAAATAGAATGGAGAATAGAATGGAGACAAACTTACAGTACTTGAAATTAAAATCCATTCTATTTGTGTATGTTATTTGATCTTTATATTTGAAAATGTTGTGCCTTTTTCAATTTTAGTGTTGCTTGAAAAGACACGGAGAGCAAATAAATGTTATTAAAACCACTGTGAAAACGCAGCGTGCTCATGTTAAACTGCTATGTCTTGATATAAATGAGTTGGCTCGAATTTATGGTAAGGATTTTTCAAATGCCTTTCATTTAAAAAAAGCGCTTAAAAAGATATCATTGACTATTACACGTTTTTTTTTGTGTGCTCAGTTTTGTTTAATATTTGTAATTACGTTGAAGCTTTTATCTCGTTACTTTTATATATTTCGTCTTTCCACATTTAGTTGCTTCACCAACATTTTCCGCAGTTCATCTATAATGTTTGACACCATTTCACCCTTCACTTGGTAATAGACCTGAATTGAAACTAAACAAAAACTATTACGCATCTACAAATATCATTATAGTTACTTTAAATATTAATAGATACATAATCACAAGAAAATAATTACTATGTTATTTGACCCAGATTGATATATATGCATGTATATTAATTATACACAACACCATGTTGAATGACATTTTGTGTTGTTCTTTATGTCAGGAACGAACGGGCTATAAGTTAAGAGTATATTTTTAAAGGGGGTCATTATTTACATTTTTTTTTTGACACTTTTAAGATGAACACAGGTTTTTTTTATCAATCTGGTCATATTTTTTCTTCCCAGGTCCGATACTCGTGCCTGTGCTGCTGATCAGTAATCGTCTGCTATAGTGTTTGTTTACATCAGCTAAATTTAGCACAGGTACAGCGTCCTTTGCATGATTTATCTGATAAACACGCCTACAAAATTCTCCCTACCAGGGCAGGGATTTTTGCGGCTACTTCTACACCAGAAAGTTTGTAAATTATAAGCTTATTTTGTATAGCATTTGTGTTTTGTGAACTTAAAATTTAATAGGAAAATGTGAAATTTTAATGTAATAGTTTTTGTTTAGTTTCAATTCAGGTCTATTACCAAGTGAAGGGTGAAATGGTGTCAAACATTATAGATGAACTGCGGAAAATGTTGGTGAAGCAACTAAATGTGGAAAGACGAATATTACAATTGATTGTTTGTCAAAACAAAGACGACGTTAATCCAGAAATACCCTTGTTTGTACTTTGTATAAATGCGAGCAGACTCGGGGCAGATGTTAGTTCTATCCTGCAGGATTTAAATGGTACATGACTGCTTGTTTTTTTCTTATATGATAACATTCAAAACCTTTGCTGTTTCGCACAATGTGCAAAACGCATATTCAAGTTGGTTCTTTTTCATTTTGTCTTAAGTTCTAGTTATTTTGCGTTGTAGTTCATTTTTTATGTTGTCTGTAGTTTTAGCTTTTTTGTGTAGTTTTAGCTTTATTTTGTCGATAGTTCTAGCTTTATTTTGTCTTGTAGTCCTACCTTTATTTTGTTCTTAGTTTTAGCTTTTTTTTTACAAATAGTTTTAGCTTAATTTTATCTGTAGTTCTAGCTTTATTTTGTCTGTAGTTCTAGCTTTTTTGTATTTTAGTTCCAGTAACTTACGGTTTTGATCCAGATATCTTACTTAAATTCAGTGGTTATTCAATTATTACATAAAATTCACCCGATTTCTAACTGAAAAGAGATAATTTTGTATATTTTTTTTCAGACAATTGTGATTTAACTTTTAATGTTCAAATTGGGATAAAACTTTTAATGTTCATACATTGTCAGAAAGAAAGAAAATAAGAAAAAAGAAAGAAAAAAAAAGAAAGTAGGAAAGAAAGAAAGTAGAAAAAACATGCTGATTTTCCCTTTATGTTTTTTTTACTCCAAATCCAATTATTTATGTCGTGTTTTCAGTGTCATCAAACGTGTCTGTGCTTATTTTCCACCACAAAGACATTCATGCCCTGCCAAATCAGTCCAGTGAACTAGTGTTGACGGGACCCGTTTTCAAGGACCTTGGCGGAATCTTTGATATCGCTTTTCTGTCTGAAAAAGGAATTTATGATTGTACAATGAATCAAGAATCTGCAGTTGGCATCGAGACGTTTTTGACAGAAACTCTGGTGGGCAAGGACGTTAGATACAGTCAAACTCCTAAAAGTAACCACATTGGTGACCTAGTTTGTCCGTGAAAATATTAACTGTACGCTCAAATTGTAAATATGCAATGTAACAATATGTGTACTGTGAATTCACTTAATTTCGTAGGCATGAAATTTCATTGTTTTGTCCAAAAGAGAAAATTGTGTTTGTTCTAAAAGGGATACTTAGGCAAATTAGTGTCAAAAATATTAAAATTATTTTATGTACTTAAATCACACTACAATTACACTTCTTACAGTCTCAGCATGGATTTCTGCATAATATCTATATATTTTGGGTTTGAAGCGTGAATTAATCTTTATATGTTGAACGAAATTTAGACACCGACAGAATCGTCAAGTGGTTTTAAAACAAGTCATGTTACTTTTAAAAACCCTGGAAGTTACAATAGGTAATTGATATAACATATATTGTGCATATTGTATGATTGAAACAAGTGCAAGTGCACTTTAACGTCTGTGGCAATTATTGTGAAATCTTATAAACGCTCTAACCTATCCCACGTGGGTCAAGTTAGGAAACCACCATTTTATTCTTTATAAGGAGAAACGTTTTGTTCCTATGATAGTCTGTTATCTTAATTTTGAGGACAGTTTACAGAATAATGAATAAAAAATTCAAAACTAAGAAATGACAATTTTGCGTGTGTCTCACTTTAAATTCATGGATTTTGTGATTTTTTTTTCAAATTTAATAAGTGAAATTCATATAACGTATTTCAAAAATAATCTAATAGTAGATGTAGGAAAATTTCGTTGGATCTTAAATTAGTGGATGAACATATCCACATTTATCTTGAAAATTAATCTCCACGAATTTAAAATAATTTTGCAGTATACATGATTTATTATTATTCAGTTACTACAGGTACCGGAATTGTAAACGACATAATTATTACATGTATAGTCATAATTGGTTCGAATAGGTTGCACAGGTTACAGCTTCTAGTCATTTCTATAGGTTGCATCCATATTTTGTTGATGTGTGCATATAAACTGTAATAATATTCTTTAATTTAATTAAAGCTGCATGCCACCAGATGAACCAAAATATTTCAAATACTCAAACTTAAGATTGATTGACTGATTTTGGCAGTATTTATCACAATATTTCTAGTGCGTGACGAAAGCAGTAAGGGCTATTTCTGCATATTTTGACCTCATTTTCGTAATTTACGCGGATTGTAAGTGCCGTTTGCAATGTGTATATTACCTTTTTGTTCACTTCACAATATTTTACGTATATACATATTCAAAATTTTAATGAAATTTAACACGAATCTGTAGACATGCCGCCTTAAATATTTCGTGAAATCTGTTTGCATGCGGCTTTAAATATTAAATAAAAACAAACAATGTTTTGTATTTGTATCTTATCTGGTACATGTAACTATATCTTTAATTTGATTAAGGTTGTTTTTTTTAGGGAAAATTTTAGTATTTTTGTAAAATACATTGTTTTTTGAAAAAAAGGGTTTTTTTTAGACGAAGATAATATTAAATTTCCCTTTTTTAAAAACATGGGGATGGGCCCCCGCTATAGCCCCACTGGAGGGGAATTTAATCACTAAAAAACAATGTTAATTTGGAAAAACACAAAAAATGCAAAAAGGGTTTTTCCTGACGTTGAACAAATACATGATTTTATTTCAAACCCCGTATCAAAATACTTCCCGTGAAAAACCCCCTGGGTTTCCTCCCGGGGAAAACCAAATCTTTCGGTTTCCCTATTTTTTTTTTATTTCCGAAATTCTAAAAATGGGATCGTTTAC
>NW_026856246.1:0-11642 GCF_026571515.1 Ruditapes philippinarum | reverse complement strand
AAGCATTGAACTATAATGTTACATACAAAAGGGTTGGACCAAAAGTTATACCAACATTATCTAGGGTCCTCCCCTTTTTAATACATCAAGCATGCAATGTCCCATAAATAATAAACAGAATATGTCAACTTTAAGCTTAAGTTCGCCGACTTCAAGAATGTGCTTCATAGTTCAATAATTGCCTAAGGATCAAGAGAACCTTCTAATAATGAGAAATGAAGCTGTGCGCAGAATAATAAGTGTGGACTTTCTTTGAACTATTGTCATCGTTCGTTAAACAATAAATTAAGTTAAATTAAATGCATGGATTAAAAATATAACTGACGCTCTTTATTTATTGTGCGATTTTCCAGACTAAATTGGAAGAGAAGAATACCCAATATTCCCTCCTATTTTCAGCAATAGCGTCGCCGCTTTGAACCCCAGTAGCGCCAACAACCTTTTATTGGCTCTCAGGAAGGTGAATGTATGTTCAAGGATTCGAAAATCTTAACCTCTGAAAACTCTTACCATGTAAGCTTTTCTTTTCAACATTATTTTTAAGTATGGCATTCAAAAATGTTAAAAAAGACGTTAAAGATCCTGTAACACAATTTTTTCATGGTTTTATTTCATAAATATGATGCTCAAATTAAGATTTGTCAATATTGTAAGTTCCAATAAGCATTATTTATAAAGATATTACCCAATTTAACATTTCATGTAAATAAAGGGAGGTAATTAGAAATATATTTTCTATAAATTCTAAGTCAAATTTTCCAATAAGAAATGAATGCCTGTAATTTATTGATTAAATATAATGTGCACAAATATTTGCAGTACACATTTTACATATTCTTCCATGTTTGAAAATTGTTTTATTTGCATAAATATGTACATATATAATTTTTTGCTAGTGTGGTATTCATACAGTAAAAATATCAATCACAAAACATACAGGATCTTTAAATAAAGTCATAGAAACGTGGTTATGGAAATCTGTGTTGATTAATTAACAAACCAGTCCTTTCATAAGACAGACTTACGATATTAGAACTAATAAGTCTAGTTTCTTTAAGATTTACAGAATGTGAGTACATGTGTACTGTAACCACCGATATTTCTGTGCTCGCAAATTGGCTACATTTTTCTGAGGTTTACATATCATGACGGCTGTGAGTTTAGCAATGACATAAAAGAATCGGCTATCCGATTTCTATTATGCTATCTCGTACATACATATACAATAACTGTGTTTCAATATATCTTTTATTAAAAAGGTGTATTTTTAATATATTAAAAATATTTAAACACAAACACAAAACTTATGTGATCTAATTGTCTGTCAAGGCAGGTTATCTTTCAAATGTCTGAAGGTCGATCATTCCTTTATCCCCTTCATATTATTGAATCCTTTGAAATTTCATATCTATTGACGAGCATTGCATTTTGTTCACTTTTGAACGTTCTAACTCTAGTTTAATGCATTTTTCTAAACACATAAGTATTTTTTTAATAGTAAGTTTAATTCACATACAATCATGCCCGGAATGTCTTCTTGTTTTATGATAATGAAGAGAATTGACCTACTTTTATACTAAGCAGAGGGATGGCCCGTTTTGACCCGATTATCTTAAATTCCTGAGGCAATTCCGAATATATGATGCACGACTTTAACGAAGATGTACATTGGCTTTTATTTGTCATTTTCTGTCAATAATTGCATAAGTGTGCATGTTTTTCTAGTATTAACGGCCTAGCTCGTTAAAAAGGCACGACTTTGTTTTTCAAATGTGGCAATCAAATTTGAAGTATTTTATAAGATTATGTTTGTCCGATTGATATGACAAATGGTTATTCAGACTGTTAAGATATTTTGAATAACTGATGTTTCTTTAAAAGATTTATTCTAGTCTTTAGGTTAGGAGTATTTTAATGATGCTTGTTTTTGTTTCAGCTTTAGTGAATAAACATTCTCAATGTTATAATTTTAGTGTTATGAAATGTGTTATGTATTGTTGTTGTAATAGAAACACATTAAGCTTCAGCATGACAAAACATGTTCACCACTTTCAAAGTTATGCCCTTAAAGATGTTTCAAAAACACTGCACAGTTCTTGTTGTAAGCAAGCTTTTTAGCTTGGGAAAACCAAGCTTGTTTTATGATTTCAATTTACAAATTTAATTGATTTAATTAAACGAAAAGCATTTTTATTACCCATGAAAAATAAATATATCAGCCTAAGTATATCCTAAAATTGTATTTCTTTTTACTAAAAATCTGTTTTTGCAATATTGAACTTTTCAGTTCGTCGAAATTGGTTAAGGAAAAGAGAAAAACAATATTTTGTATTATGTTTGTTACTGGGGTGTTTGTTCAAATCATAACTTATCATATCTGTGGTTTTACAGCACTATTGTGCACCAAGAAGGTCGAAGGTATTTTTTTTACTTTTATTCGCTTGCTTGGAACTATATAGCTGCACTTTTATTAACATCTGCATGATGCTAAGTTCAATCCTTTATTTTAAATATGATCTTATGTATCCATTTATATGGTTTTGGAACGAAATCGTGTACTGTGTTCCAACCAAAATATTTTTAAAAAATGGAAAAAAACTACTGATGCATGTTTAACGTTTTATTTCTCTTTCTGTTTTGGATAATAATATTATTTAAAACTATTCCCTGTTGTACATGCGTCATCGTAACGCTCCGATGTATTACGATAAGTGATCAATATGCACTTTTAATAACGCAATGATGATGTACGATGCTGCTGTTATCACCTTTATATCGGTTTTCTCAGAAAGAAAAATAAATAAAAAAGTAAACGTTGTGTTGGTACAGATATCGCTTATGAACTGTATAGGCAAAGGGCAATTTAAAGAGTGCAAATAGATATCCGTTTTATATTTAACCACATGTGTACTTTTCCATATGAACTGTGCACTTAACAGTTCGAATAAAGGCTTATTAAACAAGGAACAACGATAAATATAATTGGTTTTGTTTTAATATTCGTGCTAAGGATATGTTTTATTTTAGCGGCAATGAAATATTGCCTAAATGAACAAATTCCTTATATCAAAATATTGATTAAGAAAGTGATTATAACAGGACTGGTTTCCTTTTAATTCAACGAAGATATCTGCTTCCTCTTGACACGATTCTCTTTATATTCTGAGTCAATATTCATCTATATGGTACACAATTTTCACGAAGACTAAGGTAGGCTTTAGGTAGGGATCATTAACGCCAGCATTATTAAGTGTTGAGAATTGAGTACCGCTCGGGCCGGTGCTAGGGGGATGAGGGATGTTGCACTTAATCATTATCTCTCATGTACAGACTCAATAAAACCGAGTCTTCAATTTTAAAGTAATTTTGTTGTGATTGATGCCTCCGAGGGATCACTTTGTTTCCATATTTTCACAACAGCCGGTGGAAAGTGCTGTGTGGCAGCTCAAAAAAGTTGCCCCGTGCTTCACTTCAGTGGTTTTATATTTGTCTGGTCCTTCGGGATCATTGATGCCAGCACTATTAATTGTTGAGAAGTGAGTACCGCTCGGGCCGGTGCTATGGGGCGTGAGGGATGTTGCACTTATTCATTATCTCTCATGTACAGACTTCATAAAACCGAGTTTGCAATTTTCAAGGAATTTTGTTGTGATTAATGCTTCCGAGGGATCACTTTGTTTCCAGTTTTTTTATATACATGTGGAGTCAATTGTTTCTCTACCCAGAAGTACATGTATGTTTCTTACTCTTCAGCGTTTCGTTTGATGTTTGTACATGAACGGATGACAATCATTGTGTAATATTGTGATTGATTCGTGATCTCAGAGGTTAATGTGGCTGATTGACTTGCATCTTACGATGTTTATACATTAATCTATTGGTTTCTTTACAGTTTTAGTGTAAGGGAGATTCAGTGTCTATGGAAGGACGGTTGTTCTTTTTAATAATTGGTGTTCTTAAGGAAGAAAACAGGTTGGAGGATATCTGAGGGTTTCTTCCGCAATTTAGATCTGAATGTTGTCCCATGAATAAAGCATGTCGATGATTATCTAAATCTATCAGTTGACAAATGCATTTATTTTCTTAACAAAACGCTAATTGTGGTTCAAAGAAAGTACACACTCTAATTATGCCGCATGCACTTTAGTTCTAATTGACAGGTGTTACGTCAAGATGAGTATTTCGATATTGCTAAAAGTTAAAGAAAATTAGTTAATGTGCCATTTCCCTGTTCATCATTAAAACTTTAAAAGTCACTGCATTTGAGGTTATTCAACCCGTTACTCATTCATAAAGTATGCAGATTTTTTAACAATGATCTATATTATAATGATAACTAGATTTAAATGCTAAAAAAGTTGATATCCCGAAAAGAACAATGAAATTATACAAAAATAAGGTAAAAATGATTGTTTCTGTTGGCATGTTTAATTTGTCGCTTTGCATTTTGCTTATCGAACAATTGTTCTTTTCTTCTTTAAGTTATCATTTCCTGACATTTCGGTTTTTAAACTTACAATATTAGTTCAGAAAGTTTTAAAAAGGAATATCAACCGACTGTTTATATTCTTATTAAAATCTAAAACGAACAAACAGTTCTTTCAAGTATGTTTCACTTTAATTTCAACCAATAAGTCTCCTACTATCATCAACTACATTTATTTTAAGTTTGCTCCATACATTTCCAATTTCCAAAATGTTTAAACAATATAATTTCTGATTATATTACAATCAGTCTTTTTATTCATTTTTTCTCTTTTAAACATTGCAGTCTATGTTGCAAACAGGTTCGAATATTCTTCTTTAATGTGCATTTTACATTAACGAGTTATAATGAATAAATGATGCATAAATGATAAAAGAGGAAATGTAAAAGTGAACAAGAATATACAATGATTTTCAAACAGAATCAAAGATGTGAACGGAATTATAAATGCGCTTATTCCTTTGAAGTATAATATAACTATACGAAACTAATACATTTATATTATAACTTCACTAGAATTAACTGCATCAGTTATATTTAAACAGGACGAATATCAAAATGCGGGTTATTTTATGCCTTCCCGCATAACACCGAACATCTGGAATCAAATATGAGTAACAATAATACACAATAGTTCAGTTATTGATACCTTGTGGAAGTATTTAAGAGATGTTAACAACGTTGCTGAGATATATAAGATGTGGCAACCACCATGAGGCGTCACAGAAGAACGGGTAACAAAGTCGATACGCATTAAAACGCACATGAGCATGAGGAACAACAATTTGAGTAGATGACCAAAGGGATATGTCAAACAATTTCTGACAAATATAAATGTGGCAATTGCACATCATGTAGTTGGAATATAGCTTGTTTTAAAATGATCAAAATCTGAGATCTATATACTATTAGAATAATAAAAAACTAAAAGAAGTGGGATCCCTTGGAAGTATTAATCACAACAATATTACATGAACATCGCAGAATTGAATTGATTGAGTCTGTACATGAGGGATAATAAATAAGTGCAACATCTAATCGTGCCCCCTACACTGGCTTAAGTTGCAATTTTCAACACTTTAAAGTGCTGGAATTAATGATCCCGAAGGACCAGAAAAATATAACACCACTGAAGTGAAGTAGGTGACAACTTATTACAGATGCCACACAGCACTTGACACATAACTTATCAAGTTAGCATGTCTTCTCAAATATTGATTCTATTATCAAAGATGGCGGAATTCTACGAAAGAATCATACAAATGCTAATTCGATCTAGACGTGAACTGCTGAAATTAGTCATTGTTTCGGCACCACGCGAACACTATATTATAATTATAAGGCGAAATGGTGATTTAAAAAACGTTGTTATCAGAGTAATTTTGTCAAAACATTATTACATTACTCTATTCAATTATAACTCCACCAGAAAAGCTGGAAAGTCGCCATAAGAATATTACAGTGTCATTGTGTCTTAAAATGCAATTGCATCAGAATAAAAGAGGATTCGTTTATTAAAACCAATAAAAGGTTTGCTACATCATTGTACATTTCAAATAGTGTTTGCAATTAAAGAAGTAAAAAAGGAACGCCAGAATACAGTTGTTTGATGTTGGTCATAGTTGGTAGATACACAGGTGTAATATTGCATTCATTCCAAAGACAAAGTAGACCTGCTACTTAAGACAGTTCATATAAAGCTGAAAGATAAAATAAAAGTATCACTCGAATGTCAAATAAACCGATTCCAGCATTATTATGTATTCCTAAAATAAAAGGTAGTGTTTTAGTGGCAATTATATTCTTAAATGATTATGATTGATATGAAACAAGATCGTTTAGACTAGTTATGATTATTAAATTGTAATGGTTAGTCCCGTTGTAATGGATGTACTTGAATGTGATAAGTACAGGTTGTATAATTTTGCATATATCTGATGTATAAAAGCTATCTTACAAGTGGGATTAACAGTTTAAGTGTACCTCTGATCTTCTTTGAGCCTCTTTTGAAATAGTGATATCAACTCCACTCCTCCCAGGCTATTATTTTTCTTTCGGACCAGGATAATACTATTGTATAAAATATAATTAATTCCAATATGAAAACTGGTTAGATAATCGTAAAACAATAGTTTGTGTCATAATTTATAACTAACTTCCACACAAACTAGTACAATTTACCTCTTGAAAGTTATGTAAATTAAATTTTCATCGCAATGAATTCAGTTTAACTTCTTTAATATACATTTTTTCCATCCACTTTTCTAACTTTGTATTCTCTTATTCTATCAACGATTCGGTAAGATATGCTTGTCTTTTCAACAAAAATCAATTTCTGTATATTAAAGCAGTTATTATTCTCTTTCAAATTACATTATTGATAAGCGCGTATAAACAGATTTTCCTATATACAAGCGCATATCTGAGATATAATTTACATACATTTGTAATGTTGATATCAAATATGGCATTTCTTGTCCAGTCTCTTAATAGAAAATGATACATGATAAACGACAATAACTGCAGGTTTAAAAGCGTCTTCTTACCATGTTTTGTTTTATACATGTAGTGGTCGATCAAGAAATTTCAAGTAAATAATAAAACATTTTTTTTATTTTTTTATTTTGTAAAACAAGGCAACAAAATTAATTACAAGTCAAAGGACAGTGTCACAAAACGCGAGTTCTCTGTCAATATAACATAATTTTGTTAAAAGGGCCATTATTATGTAAAAATTATCAAAACCTCGATACTAAGCACCTAGTTATCTAGTTAGTTCTATTCCAATATGTTTGAAAGCGCCTTTGTTACACACAGAAGATAATTGGATTTTAACTGTCCGGCAAAAATAAAATGCCAGCTAGCTTATACAACCGCTCTCAATAAGGCTTTCATACAGACAACTTGTTGTGTTAAAAAATCAATATATCGTCTGAGTGATTTATCTCAATAAATGTAGACAACGGTAAAATGTACAATGTACTTACTCTTAAACTTAATTTACATGAATAACATGTATGTTCCATGTAAATATTAATAAGAACATTCTAGTTTCTGTGTTTGAAAAAAATATAAATACATATTTAAGATATCTTTATTTTGACATTTCGTTCGACCACTCTGACTCTTGTTTATTTCCATTTTATGTATGTAAGATGCATTTATCTAATGTTTGTCTGAAATATTGAACCGATAATGCATTACGAGATATAATATATATATATATATATATATATATATATATATATATATATATATATATATATATATATATATATATATTATATATATATATATATATATATATATATATATATATATATATATATATATATATTTGCTGTTACAGACATTGAGATGGTCTTATATAGTTCGGTCTAATAGCATATAAAACTATACCCTTTGAATATTTACAAAAGAAATATAAGCCTGAACATCAACAAATATACTATCTATCTTAAAGACACAGCATTTTGTTTACCCACTTGAACCACAATGTTAACCGTCTCTATATAACATTTTGAGAACTTATTAATTGTAATTTGCTTTTGTTACTGTTGTTGTTGTTGGTGGTGGAGGTGGTGGAGTTGTTGTTGCTGCTGCTGCTGTTGCTGCTGCTACTGCTCTCTAAATTTCTATTTCACAAACGTCACTATATAAATTCCTTTAAAAAAGACGGAATTCCAAGATGTACAACCGAGGCTATTAAATGTATCCCAATGTGTCATAAAAAGGCTGAATTTCCGTTTTTGGCAATTAAACTGGATGAGTTATTACAATAAATGCATTTAAGTCAATTTCCATATTTGCATTATATGGAAAGTTTGGATCTTTCCAAGAATTAAGAGTTTTCTTTTGAACGAGAGGTCTCAAAGCATTCCTGAAATTTTTTATGAGCGATGTCTCGGAAATGAAAAACAGTATTATTACCATTTTTTCATAACGTTAGTTCCCATGGTTACAAATGACAAAATAATGGTAAAATGCAACTAATGTTAAGAGTGATAATTAAAGTTTGAGTATATATTGAATATTGCAGAATTCAATTGACACCTTCCATATGTCTGAATTATTCTACAAGATATTTCCAAAACGATCATTTTAAAGATTGATTAAATAATTTCTCATATACGAGGGTTGTTCGGGAAGTTCTGAGAATTTTGTCATATCTCCTATATTTTTTGTTTCTAAGACGTAATATTTTGCACATACTAAGATTAGCATATCACGGAACTATTCCTAAAAATTTAATAGAATCAGACAACAATAGCCGGAAATAGCAGTAACCATAGCAACACTATAACGCCGCACCGGAGCAGTCCGACTCTTAAGAAAGGTATAACGCGCTACACTAATGATATTTCGTAATTTTGATAACGTAAAAAATGCGCGAAAACGCTGGTCAGCAGCGGAACGTCATGACATCATTTCCTGAAAATATCATAACGTTATTTAAATTTTCAACGGATCAACATTGTTTTAAAGTTGTTGCCCAGAGCCGCTGAGTAAACAACATGACGTCGATAGGTGACGTTGAATTGCGAAGCATCGTGAAATTTTGTGTTGCGCTGGAAAAGTCTTCCACGGAAACAATGAAAATGATCAATTCTACAAGAAATGCAGTCCGGCTACAGTGTATAGATGGCATGCTCGTTTTAAAGAAGGAAGAAACTCGATCGAAGACGATCCTACAGCCCGGACCTCGCTCAGATGGACTTCCGTGTGTTCCCGGAGCTCAAATTACAGCTGCGTAGAAAACGCTTTGACTCAGCTGACGATCTTGTTAAGCATACGCAAGCTATAGTCTCGTCCTTTACCGATAGCTGGAACGTGGAAACATACAATAAGTGAATCAGCCGACACAGGAAATGCATCGAAATTGCAGGTGACTACGTTGAAAAGGTGCGACGATCGATGAACTTTAACGTCGCAAAACGTTGCAAATGACGTCGGCGTGCTCCGGGTGTTTGTTACATGGTTATTTACTATTTTTATTATGTTTTAGTTTCTGTGTGAATGATGATGATATTTTCAGATACTGTACAGTATATATTGAAATAAATGCGTATATATTTATATTTACGCTAACCCGACTAAAACGTGTGCTATAAAACAATTCTCAGAACTTCCCGAACAACCCTCGTACATGTACATTTAGAGTCAGAGTCGTGACTTGTAACATAGATATACAAATAAAATGAGTTTACTATTACCCCCATTGAAAATGTTTCACCAGTTTTACACTTATCTCTCATTTGAAAGATGTTTGAACAATATGCCAGGCACTGAGATCAAACATTGTCTTCTTAAACCATTAAATTTGTCAAAATCCACAATGCATTTAACTCGTACTCATTAATTTATATAATTAATGTAAATTAAATATGGCCCCACAGGTTAAAGAAATTAACTAAAAAATGGAGCTACATAATCGCATAAACAAATTACATTTACAAAACATTTAGATCATGTTATATTTTTAATTCGAATATTCATGTTACATTTGCATATAACACTATGATTACTGGTAAATAATATATGACACGTGTCAGATATAAAATTAATAATGTCAAAGTGAAGATTCAACAGGAAAAAAACTGTCGAACGGAATAAAACATTAGTATAAGAATATCAATGCACTAATAACTTTAAAAGTATGGTAATAAGAAACTAATCCATTAATTAAGAATATGATTTCCACTGGAATTAATTTCCTCAATTATATTTAAAGAAGGGGTAAATTTCATCGTTGTATGCCTTCTTATTATCATTGAACATCTAAATAATATTGATCAGTAAAATGATCTGCATTTCAAATTACAATAAAATCAAACAAACATTTAACAATATAATTCATTCATTGTCACCTGTTGATGATATTATTAAGAATTTCTTTCCAGGAAAGAAAAACTCAGATTTCCCATATCTAAATTTAACAATTGTGATAACATTGGTAAGCTTGACTTCATGGATGTTTTTGTCAGTAACTATGATGCGTTTTCTACCAGACTAACAGGCATCTTTAAATAACTCGTGCCCATTTTTGAATTTATGCTTCAACCTCGAAGCAGTTCCATAAGATACTTCATTGGTGCATACATATTACTAATGTCCTTATACACATTTATAGCATATATTGTCCTGGGTGTGCTCGAGCTTTTCTGTAGGTTTGTATTTTACCACTTTTAACTGAGCATATACATGTACGTGCCATATTATACATGAAGTTACACGGGTAAGATATTTCTAATTGTGATAAAAATTCTTAAACGGTTTGTCTTTCCCTATGATTTTGCTATGATATGAAAGCAGATGCTTTGAAGCATAGCAAAGTTTACACAAATACAAGAAAACAAAGTTAGAAAATATACTTTACAGTGCATTACATTTTGTCCCGCTCTTGAATATATTACCCCAAGTGTTACTGTTTTGAGTCGATTTATATATATAAAAAAAAAGAAAAGATAAGTACAGGGGAAAATCCCCAATAATACCAAAACGGAATCCCTAAAAATGCCAAAATTGACTAAATAAAAACTATTGTAGGCCCGGTTTGACACACAGAACCATCGGCAAGGCACCCAGCATCAAGCAAGAAGGAGGAGCAGAAAAGTGGAGCTTGGAAAGGGTTTATTAAATATACATGGTAATTAACAATTAATTTAAGGAACATCGTTTGAAATGAAAGATACTGTTAACATAACTCTAAA
Source organism: Ruditapes philippinarum (assembly GCF_026571515.1). NCBI lineage: Eukaryota > Metazoa > Mollusca > Bivalvia > Venerida > Veneridae > Ruditapes > Ruditapes philippinarum. The sequence goes on along the minus strand of NW_026856246.1, from coordinate 446 downwards.
CTTGATGATTATAAAATACTCCTCATCAATCGTCTCTTTAAACTTTTAAGTGTTATATAATTTCCTGTTTTCTTTTTATATTACTGGTTGACATTTGTAGTACTAATATAAGGAATAATGGGAATGTAAACAGGCATGCTAGTCATTTCTCCATTAGCCATTTTCCAAACATGATTACATGCTCTTATCTTAATCAGACCTAATCATCCATGTGTACCATTTTCTAGAGGATCATGAACTTCCTACGATGACTAATGAATGACATTATCTGGAACAATGTTTTTTAAAGTATTTTTATGTAAAAGAAACGACGTTTTAAAAGACTTTTAGTATCATGATTATTTGATAATGTAAATATATTGCAATGGCCTTAGACCCTAAGCTACCAATAAAAGCAAAATTAAAAGATAAAAAAGATAAAATCCAAGACACGGCTTAGAGCAGAA